>NC_051185.1:142691063-142708206 GCF_013339695.2 Rhipicephalus sanguineus
CCAGCCACGGGCCACAAATCCACGACTCTCGGCTAACTCCTTTGACGTTGCGAAAAGGATACGTGTGCATTCTTTTGGATATTCATGTTTCGATCGTGCTGATCGAACTGGAACATGCGAGTGAAGTGAATTGCACACTGTAGAGTCTCAGCACGGCTGTGTCACAAGCGCTACTGAATGGGATGTTAAATGCTTGTGCTCCATTGAAGACGTAACTCCGCGTTCACAACTGCGCAGGTAATGACGACGGCGTATTATGTTTGCAAACCATCACCACGTTAAATGTGTCGTCACGTGCAGCAGCGATGGCGCTACTCACTGGCAGCCTACTACTGCTGCAAATCCGTCAGGCAGGCTCGGTACGCACTACCTATGGAGGGCCGTTCAGCTCATATACGTCAATTCTACTTCATGAAGTTTTATGTAGCACGCACAGGATTTCGCGAAGCATCGTTATGCACGGTAGCGGAGCTGAAATATAACATTTCACACCGCAGAAAATAATTAGGGGGCGAGTACTTAGCACTTTCCATGGTTTGGGAAAGTATTTTAGTGTCATATCCATTTCAGCGCAGCTCATGACTTCATGCGGCGAAAGTGGCACGGGCCGTACGCCCACACGTTCTATCTGTTCCTATGCTAACAAACGGGTTGACCCTCCTCCTGACGCCATCTTGAAAAGCACGGCGCGCCACCTATAGTTCGTGGGCATTGCAAATACCTTTTTGCGACGTGGAGATGCAGATCGCGATGTCAACGGGCAGACGCCCCGCCCACCGACGAGAGTGAGAACCGGCCTCTGTGTGAAAAGAGGGCGCCTGAGAAAACAGCAACTTCGCGTTCCCCTTGTAGCCTTTACGCGGCGCTCACGACTGCAATATTTGGCTGAGCAGTTCGCAGCCGTGTCAGCTTTCCGCGGGATGTGTTTTTTCAACAAGCCCAAGGGGTGCTTCATGACCCCTCTAAAGCACGCTAACCATTACATAAGGCATACACCTTAGTGCGCGCATTCTGTTACACACACGTAGTGGGTGCACTGATACTTCGAAAACATATAGCGCGCCCAGACGTTCCCTCCCGCCGCCGGGCTGTTGACACGCTTGTGATGGATCCTGTGTCCTCTACAAGCGCCAATCACACTGCGGTGTCTTCCGAGCGAATTAGTTTAAATTTTCTTTTCCTGATCAGTGCACAATGCTATGGCGAGCAGTGAAAAAAAAAGCTTCGAAATTGGGCTTGAACGCGTCCGCTATCCAGTACACTTGACAGACACCAGTAAAACAGTGCGGACGATAATACATAGTTAGAAATCCCCATATGAAACAGTCGAATTATATACTACCAATCATGACACTCTGCTCTTATTCTGATAGGTCAGTACTTGACGAGTAACAACTCAACAGACACAGAGCACTCGTGTTTCTAGCAAGCATAAATACAACGCAAGGTAAACGTAAATGGTAGCGAAGCTTCCATAGAAGCCCATACGTTCAGAAAATAGCTGCTCATCAGCTGCCCATGGGACTTAGCGCCATCTGTGTGAGGAGGGAACACTTCCGGCGGAACAAAAAATAAAGCGGATGTGACGCAATATCCGGTAAAAAAGTGACGTCATTTTGTTGGCACCAGCGCGAAATTTGACCTCAAAATATTTTCCTTGGGCCTCTGATCGCTAAGGACTCGCGCTACGGCGAGCCGGCAAGCCCTTGGCGAATGCGCTTGTAGCCAACGCTAGATAAACTAATATCGACCCGTGACTAAACAGCGGTGTTTAAGTGTACCGTCGTACAATTCACCTTGGTTTTACCAGGAAACTTTATTCTCTGAGCTTTTATTCTGCGTTCGTGTCATCTTCCACGGCGTGAATAAAGTAGGCAACAGCGTACCTCTCATGTTTGCAGCGTTGCCTTATTTGCTTCGCACATGCGCAGGGGACTCAAAGAGTGCATTGCATGTGTCCTTCAGTTCTAACAAGAAGAAATGACGCCTGGTCACGCCAAAATAATGATATTTCAGTTTTATTCAATGATCACAATAACGCAATTTAACACACCCTACACAATGAGCAACAAATGTCATAATAAGTACAAAAAGTGCGTACACTACATGCACTATGTTTTGTCTTTTGTTCCGATACCTTACGTGTAACGTATCAAGACATGCAAAATGTAGTGATTGTAGCGCGACAGATAACTTAGCGATCTGCTCACCGATAACAGGAAATAAAGTAGGCACCGCGTGTTCACGAAGGAAACCGGGCAGCAGGAATACTGATCCATGAAAATCCAGCAATCACACTACTCCGAACCGTTGCCCCGGTGCCTTATCTAGAAGAGAGGGCTCGCCAAGCGTACGCGTGTTGCTATTGCATCCTTGGAACTCCACATTGTTTCCGCGAGTACCGAGGAAAGCGTTCGGCGTGAAATGTTAGCCGCCTCGTGCCGTTGTCCGTTGAACACCGTAGCCAACACGTTCACCAACGGTGAAACGCACCTCGCAACTTCGCGCACAACAAAATCAAATTCTCACCACAATAACTCACAGAACGCATGCAAGTGCGAAACACCAGAACACCTGAGGGGGCGTGTCGCCGCAGACGAACTTACGAGCGCGCCTTTCCATGCACCGCAAGGGCTGCACTGAATGACAACGACGTGCGCCTCTCTTCAGGGGGCGCTAAGAAAAATGTTTTTCGTAAGAATTAAACACTGTCGTACATTCTTGGCACATTGCGCCAACATAATATTGTTCGGGAAATAAATGTAATTTGTAAAACATAAAGAGTGCTTTACGTTTGAATAAAACTTGGTTTTTCTCTATTAGTGTTTGTTCCCTCCAAACATAGTCGCATTTCAATCGCAGCACCCATAACTCCCCTTGCTGGTGTCGTTGACAATAGGTTCTGAACCGTTTTTCGCCCGAAGCTTCGCGACCTATTTGAATCGACCTTGTACAACGTCTGTAAAGCATACTGCCGCACGCGCTCCTTTCTTTCTATGTTTTATGCTAGCGCCCCCTCACACTTGTTAAGGCTCTGATATACTCCAGCGTAACGTCGACGAGCGAGCGCGCGCGTCACGGCGACGTTACGTCAGCAAAAAACAGCCCTCTATAGTCCGGCGTCGGCTCACCGCCGACGCGGCTGACGGCTGCTGGCGCGCTCGGGCGTCGCTCGGCGCAGAATAGATCCTGCTGCATTTCGCGCCAGACGCGCCAGACTCGCATGTACAGGAGCCTGCTTCGCGGGCTGTTTCGTCGGTTCCTGACAGGTGGCGCGGGCGTTCTTCGCTTTACTGCGCATGCGCTCCTCTAGATGTGATCGCACCGGCGCGTTGGAGCCAGCTCGACTGTAGCGGAGACTGATTTGCGCCTGGCGTAGCGTCGCCAGCTCGGCGTGACGAAACGCAACGTCCTCGCGGGCGCTCGCGTCGGACGTCGGAGTATAACAGAGGCTTTACCGCAGAGCAGGTCGTCGACGGCCGACGCTCTGTTCGCCGCTGTCAGTGCGCCGCTGTCAGTGTATTGCTTGCAGTTTGACTTTCCGTTTCCCGGCCCCAAGTTCGGCCAAATAAAGAGTTTCGTCTTGGACAAGCAGACTGCTGCCTGCGTCCACGTCACAAACACCGTGACAATATTTTGTCAAGATTTCGATATCTCGTGATGTACTCGTAGCTTCACTGCTCCGCATTTGAACCGATCATGATGAAACTATATGCGTAGATGATTTGGCCGTCGTGTCGAGTATTGCAGTTCACAAGCGTTCAGGGCTCCTCCTAAAATGAAGAGAGCTGCTGTCTTATTGCAGGGGACTAAAAGTAAAATGGCTGTTTTCACTTGTGGCCCATGAGGGTGCACCTGCGACACTCAACTGCTTATGCTGCGTTTGCATTCACTTCTCTCTTGTCACAAAGCGCTGTAGCCTCGAATAAATTAAAACCACATTATCTATCATCCGACGGCCAACTCATTGGTATATTATTCAATTGGTCAGTAACTTCTAAAGTGGCGTGCAATCATACTTGCCACTTGCCCCCATGCCCTATCGGGTAAATGGGGGCAAGTGGCGTGTGCGTGCCTGACGTATAGTATTTTTATTTATTTACTCATTTACTTATTCATTCATTCATTCATTCATTCATTCATTCATTCATTCATTCATTCATTCATTCATTCATTCATTCATTTCATTCTTTCTTTCTGTCGCATTGCGCAATGCTCCCTCCTAACTGTTTGCTTCCTCCATGGCGGGATTTTGACCATCATCAACGTGCTTAAAAGAGCAACACTGCATTTGCTACAGGCAACAATAACGGTTCATATCCAGACAACAATGAAATGGGGCAACGTCAGCTGACAAGTCACATCGTCAAAATATGTCATTGCTGTATGAGAAGCCGCTGATCGCCGACAAGCCCACGATCAAGAGAGCGTCAATAATTGGAAAATGGCGATTACAAACACGCTTGCAACCAGCTCAACTTCGAGGGCCACATTTCTTAGCGCTCACAACGCCGGACTTTCTGCGTGCGACACCGAAATCTCAGCTCTAGAAGCTTTGCTCACAAAACAGAAGCCTGTGGTAAACGCGAAACATGCAATAGGGCGGGCTCGCACGCCGCTACTTCAGCGTTTCCTAGAAAATCTTCATGCATATACGGGTGTATTCGTTTATCAGTGGCCGCTTCACGCGTTTCGATGGTCGTGGCACGATAACTCGTCGCTGACGCACTGATAAGCATCGCTCGGTCTGGCTTGGGGAGCGGGATGGGGAGGGGTAAGAGTTCGCGATTGTCAAGCGGAAAAAACTTTGCGGTGCACTTAGGACCATCTATTTGAGTGCCCCTTTCGTTTTTTTTTAGATAGGAGCCTGTCGAAGCTCAAAGTTATGCCACGTGCCGCATGAAAGAGCATTGTTGCGTAAGCAGATGCCGGCGCTTATCTTACAGCCAGTTATGCCCCGAAGCCTGCCGAACCCCTCTATATGGCGAAGCCGTATGCGGCGTTAAGCGAATGCAGCCTTGTATTCACCAAACTTCATTTGAAAGCGATTGAGTAGTGACGCACGCGAGAGCGTCTATTTAGGCGAACTTCAGCGCAAAATATGTGTTTGATTCCGAGGCCATTTGAAGTAGCCTACATTTTAATTTGATGTGATACAATTCAAGCAATAATTAAAAGGTCAGCATTCAAAAACATTCAGTGCATATTTAGTGATGAAAAAATGGTGGTTTTAACTACACACCACTGCTAATGTGAAGTTAGAATGATTTTGCCAGATATAATGTTTTTTTTATTGTTGTTTTTAAATGTTGGTCTCAGGGAGCCTGAGCGCTCTGTAAAGGCATCTATATTTTGGAATCCGTTTTATAAGGATGGTATTAACAAGATTCAGTCCACTCCAATAAAAGACGTTCGTGTTATTTACTGTCGCTGCGATGTAGACCATACACCTTCCTCTAAACTTTGTATTCTCAACGGATACCCAAAGTGACAACATCTCGCCGCAATCAAAGTCTAAAATTCCTGCACGCCTTAATGATCTATGCATGCTATGTTGAACTGTTGTCTATCGGTAGCGCACCCAACCTAAATCTTTTGATATTTCTTTCTCTATCTCTATCTCTCTGTAGTCGGTCTGTCGGCTTCTATCTTTTTCTCTCTATATCTCTTCCTTTCTAAGTCTTTCTCTCTTTCTCTGTTTCTTTCCCTCTCCTTTTTGCCTTTTTTCTCTTTTTTCTATTTATTTTTATTTCTTTCTATGTCTGTTTCTCCACCTCTCTGTGTATGTAGTCGGTCTTTCGCCTTCTATATTTTTCTCTGTTTCTTCCCTTTATATCTATCTATCTATCTATCTATCTATCTATCTATCTATCTATCTATCTATCTATCTATCTATCTATCTATCTATCTATCTATCTATCTATCTATCTATCTATCTATCTATCTATCTATCTATCTATCTATCTATCTACCTATCTATCTATCTATCTATCTATCTATCCATCCATCCATCCATCCATCCATCCATCCATCCATCCATCCATCCATCCATCCATCCATCTATCTATCTATCTATCTATCTATCTATCTATCTATCTATCTATCTATCTATCTATCTATCTATCTATCTATCTATCTATCTATCTATCTATCTATCTATCTATCTATCTATCTATCTATCTATCTATCTATGCTCGTTGTCACATCCTCCTTTCCCTCCTCCTAACCCTCACATTTCTCCTCCTCATCCCCACATTCCTTTCCTACCACTTTGCTGTGTTGTACCGTACAACGCTCTGCGAGCATGCCTGTATAGTCGAATGACGAACCCGGTCAAACGCCTTAGATAAATCTACCTGTACCATTGCCAGTTGGTCATGCGAGTGGGAACAATATTCAAATATTGTGCGGGCGATGTGTATGTTCGTTTGTATTGAACGACATTTCGGACCGCAAGTCTGGTGGGCACCTTAAGTATTGACATTGCAAATTGTTGTTCAATAACTTTTGCTGGCAGGCTAGTTGGTGATGCATAGTTCATAGGTAAAAACAGCGCAAACTAAACGAAACGGAACGAAACACAAGGAAGACACGGGACAGAGTGCTGTCCAGTGTCTGTCAGCACTCTGTCCCGTGTCTTCCTTGTGTTTCGTTTCGTTTCGTTTGTGCAGTTTTCTTCTACGAACTGAGGAAATTGTAGCCTGTTTGATAGTACTTTTGCAAAAATATTATAGTCAACGTTACACAGTGTAATCAGTCTGTAGCCGTCAACATGACGAAGCTTTTCTCTGTCCGGGAATTTTGGAATTAGGACAGTGTGGCTTCTTGTAAAAGATTGAGGAAGGGTCCGCTGATTCAAACTCTGCGTAAATATGTCCAGCAGTACCGGGCACAGTAAGGATTTAAAGGTTTTATAAAACTCGCCCGACATTCAGTAAGCTCCTGGCGTTTTCGATATTGGTGATGGGTCAATCGTGAGTCCTATTTCCTGTAAAGTGATTGACCCAATGATAGACTCCCTCTCCTCGGCAGTTAAAGGCGTGACACGACAGAAACTTTGTTACTAGGTTTTCGTTTTGTTTTTCAGAAGAGCCGCTGAAGAAGGTTTTGTAGTAAGCTTCAAATTCTGATATGATTTCACTTGTATTAGTTACCAATGACCCTTGCGACTAAACATTTAGTATAAATTTGCTTCTTGCGCTGCGGTATTCACCGAGTAAGGCTTGACGTGTGGGTTCCTCGGAATACAAAACATCATTGTGCGATCGAACACGGGCACCTCAGTAGCGCATTGCCTCGTACCTCTGGAATGCATATTTAGCATTAGCAATTTATTTTTTTTCCTGTCTCGATCATGCTAACGTTGGCTGCACTATATTTAAAGGTGTAAAACTATGCTACAATGATTGCTCCACCGGTTTGATTGTTAATGGTCAACTTTCAAAGTCTATGTCGATCCACTCTCTGTGAATCAAGGCTGTCCGTTGTTGCCACTGCTTTTTGCCCTTTACTTGGAACCGCTATGCTTAAAATTAAGCGTGATTCGATCTTGTAAAGTTCAGCGTTTCAGTGTTTATGGAAATGATGTAAAAGTATTAGCGTATGCGGATGACCTGGCGTTCTTTTGTAGAGACATTTCCAGTATAAAAACAGTGGTGTCCACAATTGGGGAATTTGGAACCATTTCTGGTGCACGAATGAACTTTGCTAAAGGTTTGGGACTCTGGTTTGTCCCATGGACTTATAAAACAACGCATTTCGAAGGTGTTGCATAGTCCTGTGTACCACCGCAATACCTTGGCGTTCCATTGGATGCATATAAGTCAAGCGCGCATTACTGGAAAGAACGTGTACCCAGCCTAAAGCGTTACGCCCAGACGTTTATTCCCCATAACCTCTCAATTTTTGGCAGAGCTAAAGCATGCAATCTATTCCTGGCAACAAAATTATTCTACGTACTGCAGATACTGCATTGTTCTTGGGCTTATATCCACACGTTTCACCGAATATTTGCTACCTTTATTTGGTCATCAAGCTATGAGCCATTGAGACGTGACAATGTTTTTAGACCAGTCTGTGCAGGTTGTCTTGGGTTGGTGCACCTCTTTGTCAGACAATTGGTATCTCGTTTCTTCTATTTTCGGGACTGTGCTCATCCGCTGCTTCGAACATTATTACAAGTGAATCCTGCCAATGAATTGCCATGTTTAGTGGTGTCTGCTAATTGTGTCTCGCCCCCCTATTTGCAAGGATTCATGCGTGAAGTGTACGAATCAGTGCGTTTTCTGAGTCAGATTCTCTCATGACTATTTATATTATAGCTAAATGAAAGATCTATATAATGCTATAATAAATATGTTATTTCCTGCACCATTGTACCGGTCTCTGCATGATGGATTGCCTGGACATGAAGTGCTTGTTCGTGTGAAGAAAATGCCTATTCCGCCACTATCCAAGACATTTTTCTACAAAGTGCATACAGAAACGCTACCTGTAAAGGCCTGGTTAAGCAGCTAAGGCATCTTTGTATCTCCAGTTCATTGTCACCTCTGTGAAGTTCCAGAAACTATAGAACATTGTTTCATCAGCTGTAAGGGTGCCATTCTATTTTGGGACCTCCTACAAAGGGCTTTTCAAAACAAATTGATTTATATTCTTATAGCATATACGTTATCTCGTGCCACCCAAGAGCAATTCTATGCCTTTCGACATGCTCTTGCTAATGGCTATGCACAATTTCCGAAAAACACACATGATAGACAGGCATGCGGACCCAACTGTATCGTCACGCATGCATTTTATACAAATGGCTCTAAAGCTAAAAGACTTTTATCAACAGCTACAGTTCCAGCCGGACTGGTATCGACTGTTCATGGAATTCACTGCTCTTATTCCCTTTTAGAACACACTGTTGTTTGAAACTTTTCTGTGCAACACTTAATGTATGCTTCTATAGGCGCCCTTAAGTATTTTGTTCGCTATGTATGTACATTTCCCACATTTGTAATGAATACCAAGAAAGAAAAAAAAAGCCTGTATAGCCGAGTGGTTAGGACGCTCGCATTCGGATCGTGATTACGAGAGTTTGAATCTTGTGTAGAAAAACATTTAAATGCGAAGCATTTCTCAGCGAACCTTTGGCACTTTGAACGTTTCTATCTACGTATCTATCTATCTATCTAGCCGCCTACGTCTGGGTGTTCTCATGATCACCCCTTTAGCTTGGTGTTAACCAAGATTGGCATGGGAGGGTAAGAGGATTTGACGAATATGACTGTCGGGTCATGACATCAATAACGTGAAAATCCTGTCGCGTACGTCGTCAAACCCTTTCCTCTAGACACATGTGGCACATACCCGTTTACCACGGGCCGCGGTGTACGGGCATGCGCCACAGGTGATTGACAGTTTATATCTACCCAGGAACGGCGAGAACAGACATTGGTAACTTAAATGCGAGAGCTTTAAGAAAAACCGACATCGGCAGCGTTGACCCGACGAATGGAAAGAATGAAAATTAGGATCCTAGCAGGAATCGAACCCACGCATTCTGCGTGGCAATCAGGTATTCTACCACAGAGCCACGCCAGGTCTATAAACTGGTTTGGAAAAACAGCCTATGCAGGCGTAATGTCAGTGCGACGTCAATTGTGGTTGTGGTGCTGGATATCTAATTTTGCAAGAAAGCAATAAACACTACATGATACTCCAACGATGTGTATACCTACGATACAGGTGTCATATCAGATTAACGTCGATGGTTCCAGTGTTGGCTCCGCTTTTATAGAAGCCTAATAAACATTGCATTTGTATTCCTATGATTCAGCAAGCTATATTGAAGCATTGCTTGACCCCGGAGGAATACATTAGCGAAAGTTACGTATGATATTCACATCATCGCACCGTAAAGTGCACTTAGTCCGCAAGAACGACGCAGTGTCCTCTTCATTTCTTACGAGGCTGGGCGACGGCCTCTTGGTGACGGAGGATGAGCTGCTTTGTAGACTAGGCTACGTAGCCCACATACGCCCAGGTAGTCTACGAATACGACAAGCGCCATCCACTGATGTTGGTTTACGTAGCACTATTCAGGCCTACCAGCCTCGATGGCCTATATCGACAAACAATTTATCGACGAAATGACCGAGGCATTCACAATTTCCAACAGCTGTACTATACCTCATACTTCATTACACATGGACACCTCGTCACCGCTATCACGACCGGATCCGATAACAAGTCATGACCAGCTGCTGGTGCTCACTGATCACGCTGATGTTGACCTTGCTCAAGAAATGTCAAGAACCTCTTCCACACATGCACACGGGTTCGTGAAACGTGCACGCGTGCGTTCTCCATCATAAGGAACAAGTATAAGCACTACATATCAGCTTACCGCTTCGGGTGTTGGTAATACCCACGTTGCCGTCGGCAGCGTTACCCAACCTAAACAACTGGTTATATTACACATATGCGGCTCTTCAACGTATATGTGTGCGTATAAAATGTATACAAATCTTTAGCGTGATTTTGTAACGTTTCGCTCAGTAAAAAAAAACATCGGGCCTGCGCGGAGCGCGCCGCACAGTAAAAGCGAAATCTGGAAGAGTGGCCTTTCTAGAGCCCGTTCTAAACTCTCTTGGGGAAACTAATATAAGTACACTTGCAAGGTACCCACTACGCCGCAAATCATAATTTTTGTGAAGTAGGGAAGCAATCACTATGCCATTATTCGTCTTTCTGCGGATAAGCGAGGTGCCCGCTACACATCTGTAAGGCATTATGTGAACTTTGTTGATGCTGCCTGTGGCTGATGACGATGAAGAATTATGGCTGAGCCTTTTGTAATGAATTTGAAGCAATTAACGATCAGGTCACTCGTTGCGCAATTAGCATTGTTTGACGCCTGGTCGTTATTTTACTCTTCTGACACGCTATATTACACATTTAACGCGATTCCTTGGCCGACATGACGCCTGTAAGGATGTTTTTGCAAAGGATTTCCAGTCACTAGCGTGGCTCTGTGGTAGAATACTCGACTGCCACGCTGAGGACCCGGGTTCAAATTCCATCTGCGCTTGTTTATTTTTATTTCATTTTTTTTCTTATTTCGCGCGATAGTAGTTACGGACACCGGCGGCGACAGCGGACAACTACCCCACTGCCATGGTGATAACAGCTTTCGCTGTAAAAAATTATGCCACAGTCACCTTCCCGCCGCATGCTTCGCATAACATCGACTCCCACGGTACGTGGGATCTGCCGAATTTTTTAAAGTGAAGTGTTTCTCTCTTCTTTTTTCTATTTATTTCTCTCTCTCTGTACTCGATCTCTCGCCCATCACGTTATTGCTTCCCTCGCCGGACTAATCGGCGCACGCAGAGCAGTGTAGAGTAGAGTAGAGCCTTTTATCCATGGCACACACCCACGCTGGGGCCAAGAACCGGGTAGTTTTCATGAAAAGTCTTGAATTAATTCCTTCTCTTTCTTTTTTTCGCACCCCATTTCCCCTTTTCCAGCACAGGGTAGCCAACCGGAGTATATTCCTAATTAGCCTTCCTGTCTTTCCTTTACCTTTCTCTCTCTCTCTCTCTTTAATTTATGTTTGATTATGTCTTGAAATGATCTGGTAGCAAAGCAGAAGAGGAAGGTGATGAAGAAGAGGACAGCTATATGGCGCAGACTTCAGGGACGAAAGACAAGAGAATGCGACACACACAAGCGCTAACTTACAAATGAATTTTTATTAAAGAAACACAAGAATATATATGGGTAACCCCGCGCCTGCGCAGCTTCACATCCACAAAACCACGAACACCCCAAAGTGATAAGGTTCAGCTCTCTAAATACACAACACTTTGGGGTTATGTGGATGTGAAGCTGCACAGGCGCGGGGTTACCCATATATATTCTTGTGTTTCTTTAATAAAAATTCAGCGGGAAGTTAGCGCTTGTGTGTGTCGCATTCTCTTGTCTTTCGTCCCCGAAGTTCGCACTATATAGCTGTTCAAATGGAGTACCAAGTAGCCTAAACAAGCACCTTGCTAAGAAGAGGACGCAAATAGCGCATGCAGGTTCATGGTGATGATAACTTTCTATGTACGACACGCGGTGAACCTCGACCTTAACAGCTCTGCTGTAAAATTCCGCGCTTGCGTGGAGAACACAGCGCTGATTGTTCTGAATCCGGTTTGATATTTTAGCACTACATTCTTGTCAGGCCGTAGTCGCCGCGTGGGTAGTGAAATAGGAAATGACGGAGATAAGTCGAACAGATTGTCCATTGTACTCCTGCACGCTCTAGCGGCTTTGTATCATACGATGTCGCACTCGCTACGTATCAGACGTCGAGTGAATTCCGGCATCTTATCGCGGCATCCTGTTGAAAGAGACCTCTCGTCTTTCGAAAAGCATAGTGGGAGTCGCCTCCCGCATAGTGGGAGTTCAGCTTGCTACGATCCGCCACAGGTGCTTGATCCACAGATCCACGATGACAGGCAGCGGAGGACGATTCATGTATCGTGTGCGCGGCTATGGCAGCCATGTCGAGGGTAGGCTGGTCGAGTTTTTACGCGAGCTCGATGCAGTGTGCGTCTGCAGTTGGTGCGGCCTGGTGACGAGAGAGAAGATGGACCTAATGTCTTGTGGAGACATTCTGTGCAAGGAATGTTCTCGCGAAATACATTCTAGGCAGTGCCCCGTTCACCGTAAAACTGTATCTCGCGCCATGGAAGTGCAGTTGCAATATAACTACAGCCTCGCGAGCGAGAAAGTTCGCTGTGTGAATTTGATGCGAGGTTGCCAGTACAAAGGGGACCTTTGTGACTTAGATACTCACCTGCAGAAAAGCTGCGCCTTCCACATCGTCGAATGCGCCAGGTGCAGGAGGGGTGTGGCCTACAAGGATATGTCCGCTCACTTCCCAACATGCAAAGGTGCATCGCAAGCCTCGTCAAGTTCAAGTGCTGCCAAGTCCTCTACTGGTAGAGTTCGCTAACGCTCGCCAGGAGCTCGACCGCGCGTCGACCTCATCAAATATTAGCGGCATGCCTTACGAGCTTCGCAATGCTGTCACGTCGGCGAGCGAAATGCTCGACAGACTTCAGACTCAACTCGCTATGCTTTGTTCATCCATTTCGGACGGAACTTTGACACTAGCGCCACGACCTGACAGGTGCCTGCCATGAAGACAGGGTCAACGACCAGGTTTTCTTGACGTACGGCTACATGCTCTTTTGTCAGTGACGCAAGGCTTTTCCACGAAGAATTCTAGTGAGTACCGATGTTGAAAGGCAGCTGAATAAAGCGAATTGTTCTACCCGCAATACAGTCCTCTTACGTTATAAACTTTCGCTAGGCATGCGCGTTTCTGTCTGTATTTCAGTGAAGGCCTTTCATTAACTTCGCAAAAATTGAAATAAATGGAAAGGGTCTCTTATAACGGCTTAATTTGGTACCCTTCCCAGTGTAGGAGGAAGTATATTGCATCCTTAATTTAATGCGGACATCGCCAATTGAGGCAGTACTGCAATTAGTAGCACTATTTGCAACAACTGCAGCGTCATTACAGTGCATACGATCGTGAAACCAGCATAAATTGGCATTGGATCGCAGTGGGAACACTGGTGCACGCTTGGCGCTTAGTGCCATTGACACCAGTGCGACCGAGCTAACTTGAAAAGAGCTGCGTCGCTCTGGTTGGGATCACTAAAAGTTTCACCGCTATATGAAGCTTGGGCGCACTGAAAAGCGCTGGAAACGCTGGAATTTTAACTGGAGCTCTATGGCGCACAGCAGGTAAGGTACTGTTTGCGTTTTGTACCGCGCTGTATTCGCAATGTGCGCAGCCTATAGGTGGCGCGCAAAGTAAACCAACACTTAGAGTTACTGTATATCCTACCTTTAGGTAGCAGAGTTGCGCATCTGTCTTCTAAACGCCGCTAGCAACCATGCATTGCGGAAAAAGCTGCCGCTTGGGACAATTATTGTATTTCTTTGCGCCACCGCTGCTAGGCGAATGTATTGACACCAGACATCGATAGTTAAGTTAATCACCGGCCTTCGACGCGCCAAACATGTCGATCGGCGCCGCGGTAGGCATGTCGCCTGCAGAAACGGAGAGCGGCTTCGGCGCAATTACCTGTGTTTGCTTGCCAGACCTATGCGCAAACTCTGCTACCTAAAGGTAGGATATACAGTAACTCTAACCAAGATGGCGAGTGGGTCGGAAGCATGGAAGCGTGTTGTAGAGCACGTTTCGACAAATGCGTGGCACTACGCCACTTTCCATTACGCGACACCGTGATCCACATTGAAATGGATCACAACTATATGTACTGGCTGTTTCACACTTAGGGGAAATCTCGGAGCGGCATGGCATCGCTCATGAGGCGAGTGCTGTGGTCTAACGCCAGCAGCAGCTCGCAGAAGGCGCAGACGTTTTAAGAGCGGTTGTGTTGAACCGCGTCGTATTCTACGGCGACGCGCGTTGGCCGCATCGTCGGAAGCGTGCTAACTTTCAAGGGCAGTGCACGGAGACCGAGCACATTTTTGGTACCTCTTGTCGCTGCGTATCATGGTAGCACATCACAGTAAATAAATATACGTTCACCCTCCAGTAATCTGGCTTTCTGAAAGAACAAACAAAGCAGGCTGTCAAAAGAGGTTTGTAGAACCCCCAATTTTGCCAATGAAGGCTCAGAGTTTGGTGTCGGCACAACGTTTAGTAAAGATTATCGGCTCAGGTCCAGCGAGTAAACCCGATGCGAGTTCGCGCATCTGCTCCTGAGAGTAGCACGTGCGCTTCCAGAAAAAATCGGCACCCAGCGTCCGCTGCCGTAGCCGACGACGAGGTTCAAAACTAAGTCCTCGAGCTTGTAGCACATGGGCGAGCTGCTGCCGCCGCCCGAATCCAGCGCTCGCACGCATCGCGATGCCATGAGTTCGGGGTTTTCCCCTAAGACCGAAACAGCCTGTGCATAATCCGGGGAAAACAGCACAAATTTGTAGCACCACCATTCATGCGGTGGCGCAGACCGAAAGAAGCTGGCTCAGCGCGATTTGCGAGCGGCGAGCGACTCTTCGTTCTCCGCTGCATGGACCCGATCGTGTCGGCAGATGCCGCTTCGGTTTTCCCATGAATAAATGTGGCGACGACGCACGCCGTCGGCTGCTGACACGCCGTATCCCTACCAATTAAACCGTGTAGTATGCGGTCGTGTAGTGTAGTATGCGGCGAAGCCGTGTAGTATGCGGCGATAAACGACTGCAGCCTGTATTCATCAAAGTGTGGTTAGAAAGGCCTTGAGCAGCGACGCGCGCGAGAGCGTCTATTTAGGCAAGTTCAGCTCAAAATATGTGCTTGATTCAGAGGTCGTTTGAAGCAGCGTACATCTTAAATTTAATATAATAGCGATTCAAACAATAAGTAAAAGGTGAGCAATCAAATCACTCAATTCATAATTAGCGATGAAAAATAGTGATTTAACTACAACATGACTATTGCTAATTTGTAGTTTGTATGGTTTTTGCCAGAGCTAGTGTTTCTATTTTATGTTGGTCCTCGGTGAGCTTGAGCACTCTGCATAGGCATTTATATATTGGAACCCGTTTCATAAGGATGATATTAACAAGATTCAGTCCACCCCAAAGAAAGACGTTCGTTTTATTTAGCGTCGCTGCGAAGTAGACCACTCATCTTCAAACACGTCGCTGCAATGAAAGTCTAAAATTCATGCACGCCTTAATGAACCATCCATGCTATTTGAACGTTCCTCTATAGGTATCACGCCCAACCTAAATCATTTGCCCTTGCGATCTAGAAATGAATTGTACAAAGAGGCTTAGTTTCCGTAAACTTTAGAATGCATTGCCCGGAATTCTTGATCCTGTGCCTATGATCAATTTTCTATCTTCAACTGACAAATAAAGATAGAAAATTTCTATAGCCCGTGACGGCCACTCCTATGGCCCGTGACCGGCTTCAAGGAATACAAATAAAAATGCAATAAAAGAAGAGTGATATATGCTACGTCTAATGCCCGCAACATAGACGTGAATGTCTAAAGGCTCGTTCACACATGCGACTAGCGCCGGTCGCGCGAACAGTTACGTTAGTCGCAAAGCGATGGGTCGCAAATGGCAGCTCTGGTCGCAAAGCGGCTGCTTTGGCTCACTCGCTCGATGCTCAATTGTTCAGTCGTGCGGTTGCGGTCGCAAGCCTGTGAACCAATCACATGCGCAGTAAGGGGAAGCCAGCTTATTTTACGGGACAATGGAAATGCGAGCCATGTGCGAGCAGCGTGCATTCTGTGTGAACATCGCAGGTGTGAACATCGGTCGCATGTGTCGCTTTTAGGAGCTGGCTCGCCAGGCTCTTAAAGGGGTCACGAACCACTACCCGGGCTTGGCGTGAAAAACACCCTGGATCGAGTCGGACCCTTCCCAGGAATATATAGCCGAAAGAATTTTAGGGGCGAAGCTCCTTAAGGCGGCACCCGTTCGTCCCTCGTAGTCGTAGTCGTAGTGCGTAACCAGTCTTACGCTTTGACCTCCAAGGTGGTGCCGGTGGGAGATTTTTCCTGTGCGTTGTTGAACAATAAAAAATTCGCAGCGGTAGCTAAAAGCCGACTTCTTCTGTCTTTCATTCCCATTAGCAGCCATTCTTTAACTCCAAGGTAGTGCCTGGTGAGATTTCTCCTGTGCGTGATTAAACAATAAAAATTTTGTTCAAAACGCCGTTAATTGATGAAATAAACCAACGAAAGACGCCAGAGTTTGTAAAGCAAAACGGAAGAACGCCAGATGTTTCTAAAGCAAAACGAAAAGACGCCAGCTGCTTAACCGAAAGACGCCAGATGTTTTCTAAGCAATGGTTTTCTAAACAATGAAAATTCACAGCGTACATGTAAAATTAAAGTGAGCTGCAAGGCGTCATAACTCATCGAACCTTTAGTATAAACGCGCCCGATCTCACGTCGGTGATGATGTACTGGGCAGAATTCACGGAAGATTCACGGGTTTACCGATGAACCTCCGCAGCTTCGCCCACTCATCATCATTCCATCCGTGGATATGCTGTTGATTTTTTTTTCGAAAAGCTAAAGTAGGACCGGAGATATAGCGATCGCTATATTTACCCTCT